>NC_044979.1:148790635-148791415 GCF_008728515.1 Papio anubis
GTATTTGTAGTAGAGACGGGGTTTCACCGTGTTAGCCAGGATGGTCTCGATCTCCTGACCTCGTGATCCACCCGCCTCAGCCTCCCAAAGTGCTGGGATTACAGGCGTGAGCCACTGCACCCGGCCCGACCTGTGTAATTATTAACCAGGTGTCTCAGCCGGGTTGTCTGACTCCAACATGAAGCGTCTAACACTGCGTAGCCCACAGTAAGCATTCGGGAAACCGCACAATGACTGGCATCCCCTCCACTCGCCCCAGAAGGGAGGGAGGGCGAACTCCAACTCAGGCAGGCAGAATAAACTCAAGGCTTGGGTGAGCTGGGCTGGCAGGTGGTGGCCCTGATCTCCCAGGGGTGGAATATCATTGAAATCGCTTGGTGAGGTTTCCCTCCTGCTGAAGAAAAGGCAGCCATGAGCGCACATTTATAAAAATCGCTGGCATTAGACTTGTTTCTTTGGAGAATTTTTGAGATGTGCAAGTATAGCTGTAATCAGCTGAAATGCGGAAACCACGTAATTCAAAGTGAGAAACTGTTTTCTGGGAACTGATGTTTTATTTTATTTTAGAAAATTCGGCCGGGCGCGGTGGCTCACGCCTGTTATCCCAGCACTTTGGGAGGCCGAGGTGGGCGGATCACTTGAGGTCAGGAGTTCGAGACCAGCCTGGCTAACATGGTGAAATCCCGTCTCTACTAAAAATACAAAATTAGCTGGGTGTGGTGGTCGGCACCTGTAGTCCCAACTACTTAGGAGGCTGAGGCAGGAGAATCACTTGAACCC